>NC_066582.1:128211004-128246004 GCF_024323335.1 Lathyrus oleraceus
TAATACGTGACTCTAATCACCAAGCTTCTGAAGAATGACAAGCTTCTGAAGTTATATTACATAGCTGAAGATTCTGAAGATCTCAAGCTAGACGATTGAAGTTATCATGGTTCTGACTGTAGATTCTGAAGATTTTGAAGATACTGAATATCTCAAGCCAGACTACTGACGCAATCAAGGTTCTGATCAAAGGTTCTGAAGTTTCTGAATCCAGTTATATGTTTCTTCATCTCATGCTTCAATAATTTTCATTTGAAGCCAATGAACTTGAAGATAAGATGAAATGGAAATGTGATAAAATAGTACATAGTACAAATCAAATATCCTCTCTACTACCTGATATAGAGACAACCGCTCTATGAGCTTTCCCTATTTTTCCCTCCAATGATCTTCTTCTTATGCTATATAAGTAAGACTTGGAGACTTGAAGAAAACACCGGTGATAAAACATTTTGACAAGTCTATTTATTTGTGAAAAGCTATCATTCTTTTGTACATTGTTTTTATTTAAGTAACTATTTATAATTTGTGTAAAACCTGCTTGTATAGAAGCATCTTGTAACACACAAAATATCATTCAAACTATTTGTTTGATTCCTTGAGGAGGTTATCCTTGAGAAGACAAAGAATGTTATTTTTTGTGAGACCTTAAGGAGACTAGGGTATATTTGGATCCTGAGAAGACAAAGAAGGTTATTCTTTGTGATTATTAGATTATAGTGGCTCAAGTCCTTGTGTATAGTGAAAAATCACCTTGGCGGATGGACTGAAGTAACTTTGAGTTTCAATCGAACCAGAATAAAAATACTTGTGTTTTTATCTCTTTGTTATTAACTTGTTAGTGATGTTCTTGTTTTGGAAAAAGCGTTTGCTTGTAAAACCCAATTCAAACCCCTCTTTCTTATGTTTTTCACACCTTCAATTGGTATCAGAAGTCTTGTTCTGATTGTGATAAAAGTTTTATCAAGACTTCACCGTGTTCTGTAACGATCCAGTTTATGTGAGAAACAATGGTCGCTGCTAAAGTTTTTAACAATAATGAAAGATATCATTATAGTGTAAAACCACCAATCTTTGATGGTGAGAAATTTGATTATCGGAAATATAGAATAGAAATTTTATTTCTTGGTTACGATGTCGATCTATGGGATCTTATAGTCGATGGCTACATTCACCCAATTAATGCTGAAGGAAATAATATAACAAGAAGTGTTATGACTGATCAAAAGAAGAAAGATTTCAAAAATCATCATAAGGCCAGAACTATATTGCTAAATTCTATCTCTTATATAGAGTATGAGAAGATAACAAACATAGATTCTGCCAAATCCATTTTTGAATCTATGAGGATGACTCATGGGGGAAATGCTCAAGTAAAGGAGACAAAAGGCCTTAGCCTTAATCTAGAAGTACGAGGAATTCAAAATGGAAGATGATGAAACAATTGAGACTATGTTCTCAAGTTTTAAGATGCTTGTTACATGACTGAAAGTTCTGGATAAAGGATACTCTACAGCTGACCATGTCAAGAAGATTATCATAAGTCTTCCAAAAAATGAAGACCTATGGTAACTACTTTAAAGCTGGCAAAGGATCTCAACAGTATCTGTCTTGAAGAACTTGTTAGTTCTTTAAGAAGCCACGAGATTGAGCTCGAAGGAGATGAAACTAAGAAGAGATGTAAATCTGTTGCCCTAAAATCTAAGCCTGGGAAGACAAAAGCTTATCAAGCTGAGAAAGAATAAGAAGAATCTAATGAAGACTCAGAAGATGATGATAAGTTGTCTCTAATATCAAAGAGAATCAACAAATTCTAGAAACACAAGCATAATGGTCAAGGGAAGTTCAGAGGAGCTAGAAGGACTACTGGTCATTTTGATTCTTCGTCTGGACAGAAGAAGCAAGGTTCTGAAAAACAAGTTAAATGCTTTGAGTGCAAAGAGCCAGCCCACTACAAAAATGATTGTCCCAAGTTGAAAAAGGCCAGGAGGCCTAAGAAGAACTTTTCTAAAGGCAAGAAGGGGATGATGGCCATATGGGATGCCTCAGAATCCGAAGAAGAAGATTCTGACGAAGAAAAAAAGTTAACGTTGCATTCATGGAAACTACAGATGATCCTGAAGGTTCTAAAGAATTAGAAGACAAGGTATTATCAGAATCCGAATCTGATTCTGATTATGAAGGGGTATTTTCTAACCTATCTCGTTCTAATTTTGAATCATGTTTCTCTGAACGTTGGAAAAGTACCAGAGTCTTCAGAGTAAATACAAGGACCTTAAACAAGTCCAAGTAATTGATTCTGAAACTAATAGTGAGTTTTAGAAAGATATTTCCTCTCTAAATGAAAAAGTATTTTCTTTAGAAATTAATAACTCTGCTTTGAAAAACAAAATTTCAAAACTAGATAAGGAAATAGTCTCAGAAGCTTATTGTATTGATTGTGTCATTAGATATGACAGAGCATTCCAATGCTTTCTAGCTAAAAGCATAGATAGAAGAAAAATGGATTCTTTGATCTATGGAGTTAGTAGAAATGGAAAGAAAGGTTTAGGTTGTACATAAACTATAAAACCTGATGAAAGTCAGAAGGATAAACCAAAATCTCTCTATGTGTATTTCGTGTCTGCTAGCACTGAGATTGATATTTCTACACAGAAACGGAAACATACAAAGGATAAGAACTCAATTATGAAACCTAAGTATCATGCACAAATTCCCCATGATTATCCTTCTGCTAAAAGACCCAAAGTTGTAAGAAACTCTAGGAAACCTAACAAGAGAGGACCTAGAAAGTGGATACATAAGGATAAAATAATTTATGTTGTAGGCATCCTTAGCAGCTCAGCTGAAACACCAGTCATGGTACCTAGATAGTGGATGCTCGCGACACATGACATGTATAAGGTCTATGTTCCAAGATTTGTAACTTAAGCCTGAAGGCTTCGTTGGTTTCGGAGGAAACCAAAAAGGAAAGATCATTGGCTCCAGAACTATTAGTAATGACAAACTTCCTTATATTACTAATGTTCTTTTAGTTGATGGTCTAATGCATAACCTATTGTCCATTAGTCAACTTAGTAACAATGGTTCTAATGTCATCTTTAATCAAAAGTCCAATGAGGTTGTTACTTAGAAAGATGGTACAATCCTTTTTAACAGAAAGAGAAAGAACAACATTTACAAAATCAGACTTTCTGATCTTGAAGATCAAAATGTAAAATGTATAATGTTTGTTAACGAGGAGCAATGGATATGGCATAGATGTTTCGCCCATGTTAGCATGAGAATAATTTCTTAGCTAAATAAGCTTGGATTAGTCAGAGGCTTACCCAACCCGAAGTTCGCTTCATATGCTCTTTATGAAGCATGTCAAAAAGGAATGTTTTATAAAACATCTTTCAAAGAGAAAACGGTTGTTTCTACCTATAGACCATTAGAACTTTTGCACATTGATTTGTTTGGACCAGTGAAAATTGTCTTTGTCAATGGAAAGAAGTATAGATTAGTCATTATTGATGACTATAGTCGCTAGAAATGGGTAAAGTTCTTGAAACATAAGGATGAGTCACATTATGTGTTCTCTACTTTCTACTCACTAGTGTAAACAGAAATGAACTGCAAAATAGTCAGAGTCAGAAGTGATCATGGTGGCGAATTTTAAAGTAAACATTTTGAAAATCTTTTTTATTCAAATGGCACTTCCCATTATTTCTCCTGTCCTAGAACTCCATAACAAAATAGAGTTGTAGAAAGGAAGAATAGGACGTTGCAAGAAATGGCTCGCACCATGATTCAAGAAACCGACATAGGCCATGGCTAAGCATTTCTAGGCGGAAGCAGTTAACACAACATGTTATATTCAGAACAAGATTTCTATTAGACCTATTCTGGGTAAGACTCCTTATGAATTGTGGAATAACAAAAAGCCCAACATTTCTTACTTTCACCCTTTTCGATGTGAATGATGTATGTTGAACACTAAAGACAATCTTGGCAAGTTTGATTCTAAAGCATAAAAGTGTTCACTGTTAGGATATTTGTAACGCTCCAAAGGCTATAAAACCTTTAACAATGAAACACGAATTGTTGAAGAATCAATTCATGTTAGATTCAATGATAAGCTTGACCCTTAAAAGTCAAAGCTAGTTGAGAAATTTGCAGATTTAAAGATCAATCTTTCGAAATCCAAGGATACTAGTTCTGGAGAAAAAGACTCAGAAGGCAAGGCTAAAGACTCTGAAGCAAATGAATCAGATACGAATCAACTAGAAGTTGTCTTTGGACCAACTTATCAGAAGAATAGTACATCAAGAACCCCTCATTCTGAAGAATTGATTATGGGAGATAAAAATGCTCCAGTCATAACAAGATCTTCATTTAAACCTTTTGAAGAGGATCTTCTAGGTTTGGTATCTCTGATAGAACCCACATCTATTAATGAAGATCTTCTGGATAATGAATGGATTCTATGAAGGAGAATTGCGGTCCAAAACGCAGCGGAATATAAAATTTCTCCTTTAGAGATCCTTACGAATGGTCATGATCAGTGATAGAATATTTACCTCTTGTGACGGTTGAAACCTTTGGTGCAGATCTCTTGTAACGATCAAAACCCTTTTGATGCAGATCTTTTGTGACGATCAAACCCTTTGATGCAGATCCACTAAACGATCACGAACGTTGAACGATGACAACGTCTCTACTCAGTCCACACGAACGGGTTCCTTCAATCTCAGTGCTAGCTGGTACGAATGAAGGCTTTGAGTGAGAGAGAGAGAGAGAGAGTGAAAACGAAAAGAATGCAACCGCAAATTTTTGCTTCTGCACAAGGGTTCTATTTATAGAACCACTTGTGTGGGCTTCAAGCTAAAAGCCCACTTAAGTGTATTTTGGCCCATATCTTATAATATGCCCAAAATCACTTAAGCTCATGGTACCTTACCATATTTCGTATTCTACTCAAGTACACCGTACCTTACGATGTTCTATAACTCACTTAAGGGCACCGTACCTTACGGTATTCCTTAGTTACTCTATCTCTCATCAATCCGTCCTTTGTGTGTGACCCTGTAGGTTTTCGTGACATTCGCAATTATATTAAATCACGCATTTAACATAATAAACAGTGAGCGGTATCTAGCAACACATCACTGCTACCCAAGACACGAAAATGTCAAGTGATCTGACAATTCCTTCTGTGATAATAATTATGTGTATAATTACCCTTTTGCCCTTATGTCTATATTGAACACAAGGCATAGACCGTGTCATCCTTGTTCAGTTCAATATTGGGCCCATAGACATTTATCCTGTTATGCAGGATGGGCAAATTCCATCTAGGTCACTCATGTCCCTCAGCATGCTTTGTGGAGTACCCATCAACTGTCTTTATGGTTATCCAGTTACGGACAACGTTGGATCAGCAATAAAGCACTCGACTCTACATCTAGGGTCCATAGTGGTTTCAGGTCGAAGAGTGGAATACACTATTATCACCATGAGAATAACTTATGACACCTTGCATAACTTTCTATATAGTATTCTCATAGCGGGTCAATCCGGTATAAATATTACTCCTAATATTCATACCTATGTTTAAGACTTGATAACTCTTTATCCATGATCCATGAGATGTGATCATCAGTCTACAAACATAATAGTCTTAATGCTTTAATGTTATCCCACTTCACACTAAAGCTCGACTACAGATACTTTAGGAATAATGTCCTTATGTTTAACGTGTTCTCATGATTAAGTCACACTTAATACATTAAACGGACTAGCTATTCTAGGGACTTTATTAAACAAACGCAATAAAGAAAAAGCCTTTTATTATTAATAAATAATTCGATACAAGTACCAAAAGTATTGGCCTCTAGGGCTTACACCAACAATCTCCCACTAGCACTAGAGCCAATCAGGCATACCCTTAATACCCATAGATCTAGTATGGCCATCATGCTTCTGCTGCGCAAGAGGCTTTGTCAGTGGGTCAGCAATATTATCAAGTGTAGGTACTCTGCATATTTTCACATCTCCTCTATCTATTATCTCTCGAATGAGATGATAACGCCTAAGTATGTGTTTGGATCGTTGGTGAGATCTAGGCTCCTTGGCTTGTGCGATAGCACCATTGTTATCACAGTAGAGACCAATGGGATCCATAATGCTAGGAACTATGCCAAGTTCACTAACGAACTTTTTGATCCAAACAGCTTCCTTTGCTGCACTTGAGGCAGCAATATACTCGGCCTCGGTTGTAGAATCAACAACTGTATCTTGCTTTGAACTTTTCCAGCTCACAGCGCCATCGTTTAAGCAAAACACATAACCAGATTGCGATCTAAAGTCATCCTTATCTGTCTGGAAGCTAGCATCGGTGTATCCAATTACAGCCAACTCTTCCTGACCTCCATATATCAAGAATGAGTCCTTAGTCCTTCTTAAATACTTAAGGATATTCTTGACAGCTACCCAGTGAGCATCACCAGGATCAGATTGGTACCTACTCGTTGTACTTAAAGCATACGAGACATCTGGTCGAGTACATAACATGGCATACATGATAGATCCTATTGCAGATGCATATGGAATCTTATTCATGCGATCCCTTTCTTCCTTAGTTAAAGGGGATTGTGTTTTTGATAGACACATGCCATGTTGCATAGGTATGAATCCTTTCTTGGAATCATGCATATTAAAGCGTCTCAACACTTTGTCTATGTATGTACTTTGACTTAGGCCAAGCAGTTTTTGTGATCTATCTCTATAGATTCTGATTCCTAATATATAGGCTGCTTCACCTAGGTCCTTCATAGAAAAGCATTTCCCCAACCAAGACTTTACTTGTTGTAGGGTAGGGATATCGTTTCCAATGAGTAATATGTCATCTACATATAATACCAGGAAAACGATCATGCTCCCACTAACCTTCTTGTAGACACAAGGCTCATCTTCGTTCTTGATGAATCCATATTGTTTTACTGTTTCATCAAAACGAAGATTCCAGCTTCTGGAAGCTTGCTTCAATCCATAGATTGATCTTTGTAACTTACATATCTTTTGGGCTTCCTCTGGTATGTCAAATCCTTCAGGCTGTGTCATGTACACATCCTCAAGAAGATTCCCATTAAGGAAAGCAGTTTTGACATCCATCTGCCATATTTCATAATCATGATATGCAGCGATAGCAAGTAAAATCCGAACAGATTTAAGCATTGCAACTGGTGAAAAGGTTTCATCATAGTCAATCCCATGAATTTGTTTATATCCTTTTGCAACCAGTCTTGCCTTATACGTATGTACCTTACCATCCATGTCAGTCTTCTTTTTGAAGACCCACTTGCATCCTATAGGGTTAACTCCTACAGGAGGCTCTACCAAGGTCCAAACTTGGTTTGTGTACATGGAATCCATTTCAGATTTCATGGCTTCTAGCCACTTCTCAGACTCGGGACCAGTTATGGCCTCTTGGTAGGTCACAGGCTCATCTTGATCCATGAGTAATACATCACCTTGATCAGTTATGAGATATCCATATCTCTCAGGTAGTTGACGTATCCTGCTTGACCTACGCTGGTTTTGTTCTACTTGAGCAGGTTGCTCTTCCACAACTTCTTGTGTTTCCTGCTCTAATTCCTCCATAGGTGTATCTATGCTTTGTGATTCTTGAATTTCTTCAAGCTCTACTTTCCTCCCACTGGTTCCTTTGGAAATAAAATCCTTTTCTAGGAAAACTCCAGTTCGAGCGACAAACACTTTGCCCTCAGAAGGATTGTAGAAGTAATACCCTCTTGTTTCTTTAGGATACCCCATAAATAAGCATTTGTCAGATTTGGGCTCAAGCTTAGTTGAAATTTGTCGTTTCACATAAACCTCGCAACCCCAAATCTTCATGTAAGACATATGTGGTTTCTTACCACTCCATATCTCGTATGGTGTCTTCTCAACCTTTTTGGATGGAACACGATTAAGTGTGTAAGCTGCTGTCAATAGTGCATGTCCCCAAAAGGAGTTTGGAAGATCACGTGACTCATCATGGATCGGACCATGTCTAACAGGGTTCGATTTCTTCTCTCAGATACACCATTCCATTGGGGTGTTCCAGGAGGAGTGAGTTGGGATAGGATCCCACACTCTTTCAGGTGGTCATCAAACTCTAGGCTTAAATACTCACCACCTCGATCTGATCGAAGAGTTTTAATATTCTTACCTAGTTGGTTTTGTACTTCATTCTTGAATTCCTTGAACTTTTCAAAGGACTCTGATTTGTGTTTCATTAAATACACATAACCATCTACTGAAATCATCAGTGAATGTGATGAAGTACTGAAAACCTCCTCTGGCTGGTATGTTCAGTGGTCCACATACATCAGTATGTATGAGGGCCAAAAGATCATTAGCTCTTTCACCTTTTCCTGTGAATGGAGACTTTGTCATCTTTCCAATTAAACAAGATCTACATGTCTCATATGATTCATAATCAAAAGAGTCCAAGAGTCCATCTTTATGGAGTTTGGAAATGCGTTTCTCATTTATGTGGCCTAATCGACAATGCCAAAGGTAAGTTGGATTTAACTCGTTAGGTTTCATCCTTTTAGTATTAATGTTATATATAGGCATTTCGAGATCAATGACATATAGTCCATTGTTCATTTGTGCAGTAGCATAGAATATATCATTCAAATAAATTGAACAACAATTGTTCTTTATTACGAATGAAAAACCGAACTTGTCCAAACAAGAAACGGAAATAATATTCCTGCTAATTGCTGGTACATAATAACAGTTCTCTAACTGAATTATTAAACCACTAGGTAAAGTTAATTCATAAGTTCCTACGGCTAAGGCAGCAACCTTTGCTCCATTACCAACTCGTAGGTCGACTTCACCTTTTGCCAATTTTCTACTCCCTTTTAGTTCTTGCACATTTGTACAAATGTGAGAACCGCATCCAGTATCTAATACCCATGATGCAGAAGTAGATAAATTAATTTCAATAACAAAAATACCTGAAGTTGGAGTCTCTACTCCATTCTTCCTATCTTCCAGGTACTTTGGGCAGTTCCTCTTCCAGTGTGCGGTCTTACCGCAATGGAAGCAGGTGTCTTCTTTTTCTATGCTTCCACTAGGCTTCAAAGCAGCAATAGTGGGTTTGGGTTTGGCAACTTCCTTGCCTTTCCCTTTATCATGTTTGAGGACAATCCTCATGTTTCGGTACCAATCTAGAAAATTTGTCCCGGACAATTTTTCTTTCTCAAGGATTGATCGCAATATGTTGTTAGGGGTGTTTGTTGTCATGGTTATCTACATAAGGATTAAGAAAATATAAGTATCATTGACATATTTAATTAGGCCTTTAATCAAATATGCTCCCACTATTTTACTCAAAACAAATGACCCTCATCATTTGATTCGGAAAATCCAGTTGGAAGATTTTCTAGTGGGTCGAAATCCATATTTCACTTCGTTCTATGTCCGCGTAGGCGGATTACACAAAACTAGGTTATTTAGGTAGGAACTCCTTCCAATTGTATCTCATACAACTCTCGAATATTTCAGTTGGGTGAATAACTCCTCATTCCAATCCATCATATGGATCATTCCCAACTCTTGCTTCTAAACATATATATAATCTTATTATAATTTGTTTAGTTAAGTTTGACCCATTGTTTTAACAGTTGGATATTACAATTATCCCATCGCACCTTACTAATATATAGATCATGCACCTCGCGTAGGCGAAACCTACATTATCCATTACTAGTCTTGATGAGTGTTAAAACTTGGAAAGCATAAACTTAATATTTAATTTGAGGGAATTGCAATTTTATGATCTCACCGGCTTATTTATCATATAAATCGTCTCTCACATGCATCAACATACATACACATGCATCAACATACATACACAATGAAACAGTTATGGCCCCTAGCGCAATTGTTCTCCCAAGCCAATGAGAGAACCTAAGCTAACCTAATAACGATCTAAGCTTCTCCAAGCAAGATCTTCAAGGTTGTCCTCCTTTAATATTGAATTCTTCTCTAAGCTTCTCCAAGCAAGATCTTCAAGGTTGTCCTCCTTTGATCTTCAAGGTTGTCCTCCTTTGATATTGAAATCTTCTCTTTCTTCATAACATTGTCTTCTTCTCTTTCTTCACAACATTACATTCCAGAAGAAACTCGTTTTACATACGAGGGTTTGAGATGAGAAAAGAAGTTACATTAAGAGATCAAAAGAAGAGGCACGACACGCAGGTCGTATTTAAAACCCAAAACAAAATAAAGGACAACTAAGGCCATAACTGATCACAACAAGGCAATAATAATAAACACATTGTTATTATTAAATTTTAATTCCTTTAATTAATTAAAACCAAATTAAATTTCGGCGACCGATCACACTACGCAGAGTTAGCCGGGGGTTCCGCTGCCCGGTCAGCGAAAATTTTAATGAACAATTCATTTGAAATGGACATTGTTTTGCATGAACACAACCCTTGCGTAGTCACAAAACGGGAACCCCAAAATTTTGACTCTGGGAGTGTGACGACCGTCACAGGAGTGTGACGACCGTCATAGGCAATGTGAGTGTGACGACCGTCATGGGTGTGTTACGACCGTCACGCATCCAGTTTGTTACGCCTGTTACGCTCGTCACACGAGCTTCACGCAGCCAAAGTAACAAACTTTGAAACAGTCAACACGCTCGTCACACGAGCTTCACGCAGCCAAAATAACAAACTTCGAAACAGTCAACAGACGTGTTCCAAAAGCCATAAATTCACAACTCTTTGACGGCACAACCCTTGCGCCGTCACCAACCCTAATGCGCCAATTTCATACCGTCAAACACACCTCGATTGTTGATTCAGTATGATTGATCAACAGGTCATTGCTTCACCATACTAATGTCGGATTCCGAAGTAAATGACCATTGATCGCTCAAAGGAAAACAACCATTTAGTGTTCGAGTGAATGAAACAGAAACAGTATATCACATATACCGTACTTTGCATTAGGATTACTTATATCATATATAAGTTGATCGGTCTCAATTGTGTAACCTATGGACGATCGATGTATCGCTGCTTCACCATACTAATGTCGGATTCCGAAGCATAGTCAACATCAATCATCCAACTCGTACACTCATGATGCCAAATTTAATTGCCCGTTTAATTAATTGATTCATTCTGTCTTTTAATCATATTAATACAGAAATTAAACACCTATCCGATTCATGGTTTCGTAAGTGGCTCTGATACCACTGAAGGAGAATTGCGGTCCAAAACGCAGCGGAAATTAAAATTTCTCCTTTAGAGATCCTTACGAATGGTCATGATCAGTGATAGAATATTTACCTCTTGTGATGGTTGAAACCTTTGGTGCAGATCTCTTGTAACGATCAAAACCCTTTTGATGCAGATCTTTTGTGACGATCAAACCCTTTGATGCAGATCCACTAAACGATCACGAACGTTGAACGATGACAACGTCTCTACTCAGTCCACACGAACGGGTTCCTTCAATCTCAATGCTAGCTGGTACGAATGAAGGCTTTGAGTGAGAGAGAGAGAGAGAGAGTGAAAACGAAAAGAATGCAACCGCAAATTTTTGCTTCTGCACAAGGGTTCTATTTATAGAACCACTTGTGTGGGCTTCAAGCTAAAAGCCCACTTAAGTGTATTTTGGCCCATATCTTATAATATGCCCAAAATCACTTAAGCTCATGGTACCTTACCATATTTCGTATTCTACTCAAGTACACCGTACCTTACGATGTTCTATAACTCACTTAAGGGCACCGTACCTTACGGTATTCCTTAGTTACTCTATCTCTCATCAATCCGTCCTTTGTGTGTGACCCTGTAGGTTTTCGTGACGTTGGCAATTATATTAAATCACGCATTTAACATAATAAACAGTGAGCGGTATCTAGCAACACATCACTGCTACCCAAGACACGAAAATGTCAAGTGATCTGACAATTCCTTCTGTGATAATAATTATGTGTATAATTACCCTTTTGCCCTTATGTCTATATTGAACACAAGGCATAAACCGTGTCATCCTTGTTCAGTTCAATATTGGGCCCATAGACATTTATCCTGTTATGCAGGATGGGCAAATTCCATCTAGGTCACTCATGTCCCTTAGCATGCTTTGTGGAGTACCCATCAACTGTCTTTATGGTTATCCAGTTACGGACAACGTTGGATCAGCAATAAAGCACTCGACTCTACATCTAGGGTCCATAGTGGTTTAAGGTCGAAGAGTGGAATACACTATTATCACCATGAGAATAACTTATGACACCTTGCATAACTTTCTATATAGTATTCTCATAGCGGGTCAATCCGGTATAAATATTACTCCTAATATTCATACCTATGTTTAAGACTTGATAACTCTTTATCCATGATCCATGAGATGTGATCATCAGTCTACAAACATAATAGTCTTAATGCTTTAATGTTATCCCACTTCACACTAAAGCTCGACTACGGATACTTTAGGAATAATGTCCTTATGTTTAACGTGTTCTCATGATTAAGTCACACTTAATACATTAAACGGACTAGCTATTCTAGGGACTTTATTAAACAAACGCAATAAAGAAAAATCCTTTTATTATTAATAAATAATTCGATACAAGTACCAAAAGTATTGGCCTCTAGGGCTTACACCAACATTCTAGCTATGCAAGAAGAATTGAATCAATTCACCAGAAACAATTTTTAGGATCTTGTTCAGAAACCAAAGGGTTTCCATGTCATTGGAACCATGTGGTTCTTCAGAAACAAACTCAATGAGAAGGGAGAGGTTTTCAAACATAAGGCTCGACTAGCAGCACAAGGTTATAGTCATCAAGAAGGTATAGACTATACATAAACCTTTGCTCTAGTTTCCAGGTTAAAGTCTATTTATCTTTTAATTTCTTTTGTAGTCAATCATAACATCATCCTTTATCAGGTGGATATTAATAGTGCATTCTAAAATGGATATATTTATGAAGAAGTATATGTGCATCAACCTCTTAGTTTTGAAATCTCTCAAAATCCTTACTTTGTTTTTAAACTGGAAAATTAGTTATATGGTTTGAAACAAGCTCTCAGAGCTTGGTATGATAGACTAAGTAACTTCATTCTGGAAAATAATTTTACTAGAGGGAAAATGGACACAACTCTCTTCTGCAAAGCCTTTAAGAATGATATTCTGGTTGTTCAAATTTATGTTGATGATATTATTTTTGGTTCTGCTAATGCTTTGTTGTGTAAGGATTTTGCTAAGTCAATGCAAGCAGGATTTGAAATGAGTCTGATGGGAGAACTCCAGTTCTTTCTAGGAATCCAAATTGATCAACATTCATAAGGAACATACATTCATCAAAGCAAATATAAAAAGGAACTTCTGAAGAAGTTTAACTTATCAGAATGCAAGCAAGCAAAGACTTCAATGCATCCTATGAGTATTCTAGAGAAAGAAGAGGTAATTAGTAAGAAAATGAAGTGAATACAAATTAGTAGGCTATTATGATTCTCACTACACTGGAGTTAGAATAGAAAGAAAAAGTACTTCTGGAAGTTGTCAATTTCTGGGAAGCAATATGATCTCATGGTCCAGCAAGAGGCAATCAACAATTTCGCTTTGAACAGTTGAAGCTGAATATATTGCAACTTCTGGATGCAGCATTCAGATACTCTAGATGAAGAGTCAGCTGGAAAATTATCAAATTTCTGAGAGTAACATTTCTATTCTCTGTGATAATACTTCTACTATTTGGTTATCTAAGAATCCTATCTTACATTAAAGGGCAAAACATATTGAAATTAAACATCACTTTCTATGTGACTATGTTCAGAAGGGTATTTTTTATCTAAAATTTGTTGACACATACCATCAATGGGCTGATATCTTTACAAAAGCCCTTGCTGAAGATAGATTCGTTTTCATTCTGAAAAACTTATTTATGGATTTTTGTCCAGGATGAAAATATGTAATTTAGAATGTTTAAGTCTTCAAAACTCTAGAATAGATTATGAGAATATTTATGTTGACTCTCAAACATGAGCTTTCTCAAGTAAGGAAGTTTCATGAATCAGAAAGGTTCTGATTAGAAGCAATCTTATCAATTTGTCTTCCTGATTCTGAACAATCGTTGCATTTAATGGTTGTCATATCGTTTGAGTTCATGTGATTCTAAGTGGTGACAATTGTCCCACTTTCTGAGCATGCGTGATAAAATCATGACACATTGGGTTTTGCAATTCTTGGAATTTCGTTAAACTCTTATGCTTCCCCATATGACTGCGTATTTTCACCTTGTCATCATTGCAATTTTTTTATATAAACCCACTTCACTCACATTTTCATACTACGCGCACAATATTCCCACACTTCCAGCTTTCAAACTAAAACACCCCTCTTTGCAAATGTTCTTCATCTCCTTCATCATCATCAATGGCTACTACTCAACAACAACTTTCTTTCAGTTGCTCCATGGCTAATGAACACAATCCCATCATGTAAGGGATGCCGAAATTAACCTTCAACAATCATGTCAACAAGTTAATGGTACTCTACAAATCTATTATAGACTTCAAGAATTTCAAAGACAACGATTTCGACTTCTCTGAAACCTTGGAAGTTCAAGGATGGAAGAACTTCTTTGAGAGACTGACTGGCTCTGTATACCCAATTTTGGTAAAGTAGTTTTTGGTGCATGCCACTGCAGAAAAAGAAACTATAACATATTATATTATGAACAAGATGATTGTCATAACTGAGAAATCCATTGCTGACTTACTCTCTCATGATGGAAAAGGTAAAAGAATTCGCAGTGCTAAGATCAATGCTAAGATAGAAGTTGTTATCGCTTTAGTCATCTTCAAAGCTAGAACTAATCTTGAGGATGAAAAAAGTCCCAGTGCCAAGGATTTGACAAATAACCTAAGAGTTTGGTTCAAAATCATTATGGGTTGCATTCACCACAAGCCTAACACCAACAGTTTTGACTATGTCAACACACGTCAGAAGTTCATGCTATTTTTTTTGGAGAAGGGTCTCAAGCTAGCACTTTCTTCTATCATGTTCGAGTTCATGAGGGATTCTATCAGTGAATCTAGAACTGGTGGATCTTCAAGGAAGAACAAAAACAAGTTCATCCCCAATGAAAGGCTCATTTCTGATTATCTAGTTGAGAATGGCCTGGTAGATAATCTTCTAGTCGGTGGGTCATCTGATGACCTTGTGAAGGACGCTGGATAGTCTTTTGGGGGAAGAATTTGAAAAGCATGGGTATCATTTCTAGGGCTGTTAGATCAGAATCCATTCCTTCTAAGGATGATATCTGCAGAATGAGGACTCCAATGGACAACTTTCTAATCTTCACTTAGATTGATCCTCCAAAGGTTCTACAGTACTATCTGGAAAGATGTCGGAAGGATGGAATTGATCCATTGGTGGATCCTTTCAATCTGCCTGAAATATATCCGGATGGTCATGGGAAGAGGAAGAAGGAATCTAGAGGAGAAGGATCTTCAAGGCCTCATAAGAAGAAGAAGAAGAAGAAATTTGTTGTCCTTCTAAATGAAGATGAGGTGCCTCTCAGTGAGCGCCACAAAGCCGTGCTTCTGAAGGATACATTTGGATTTATCCAACACTCCTCAAGAGCTTCTGACACTGCTTTTGGTAAGCTTCCTGAATCTAGCACTCTTATCATTTCTAATTTTGTAGTTTTCGAAAGGATCTTACCAATCCAAACTACTCCTACTTCTCAACCCATTCTAGTTATTTCCAAAATTTCTGAACCAATCCTACTTCTATCTCCTCCCAAAACACCCATTATAGAAACTATTACAGAAACTCATCAAGTTTATGAAACTTTGTCACATCAACAACAACATCAACAGATACTATCACCATCATCTCATTCACAGTTACAAACTTCACCCACTCCACCACCATTTGTTTCTGCTCCTTAAACAAAAAATCCAAATAGAATAACTCCCAGAATATCTCCTTCAAGAGTTTCTGACGTCCATGTGTCTGAAGGCACTCCAGAATGTATGTTCAACTATGAACATGAACCAGTCTTATCTGACCCTGAATCATCTCCTATCACTATCCCTTCACTTCCAAAAAAAATTGGTCCTGGCCTTGATGAAACAAAAATTGACCTCACTGTTAGCTACCCCAAACCACCCAAACATTTTCCCAGCATTGGTAAGATTCTGAGGAAGTTTGAATCAGAATCCAGAAGTTGTTTGCATGAAGCAATGATAATCATTCATTCTTCAGTAAATCCGGATGAAAGTGATTATGCTTGGGAAGCTTACAGAAGATGGAGTAATTCTAAGATTTCTAAGCATAAGGAATTTTGGGTATAGAGTTTCTGAAAGAAACTTCCATTCTGGGTTTATTCCCTTAATGGAAATCTAGAAGTTACGAAACTCCTAGTTATGTCTTCCTGCTCCAGAGGTTAAGGAAGTCATTCCAAAGGTAGTCGTTCAGGACACTGAATTTGTTTCTGGACATCAGGACTGCATAATGGAAGAAGCTTCTGCTCAAATAGTTGTTTATGTGACTCAACAAGTTAAAGCTTCTGTTTCTCAAACTTCTGCTGAAACTTCATCTAGAGATATTCCTGATGCGCTTTGAAGGACTATTGAGGAAATCAAATTTGATAATGCATTGGTGAAAGAGCATTGGGACAAATGATGTTTTGTTATTCCTCATTATTTCTTTTATTATTTTGTCTATGTCTTTTTGATTGATGACAAAAGGGGAGAAACATATCTAAAGGGAAGATTCTTAATTATTTTGATATACCTAAATTCCTAACTAAGAACCCAAACATTGATTAATGTTTTATGATAACAACTACTACGAAGAATAGTTTGTTAAATGTTTTACATGGTTTTGTTCAAGAATCATAATGGTTATATTCAAACATCAGAAGTTCTTATAAAGTTTCAAAGATCAGAATACAAATTACCAGTTTCTGATGAAATGGTCTTTTATCTGAGTTTGTAATACCTTGATGTTGATGATTGAGAATTCAAGGAATTGATATCCATGTTCTGAACTTAGAACATTGGGTACTTGGCATCAAGTTCTTTTGAAAGTCTTTTTAGAAAAAGTTTGTCTTTGGCATCTAGCTATAAGGAAGAGTTTCCTCCATAGTATTCAGACTGGGCAAAGTTCTTAATAAGACTTCTCAATTCTGAAAGTTTTTCTTCTCAATCGGGTTCTGAAAGTTCTTTTCAAGATTTTTCTTTTCAAAGATGATCTAGCTCTAAAAGAGAATTTCAAAGAGAACCAAATTTCAAGTTTTGACTGAAGACAACTAGCTCTAAAGTTTCTTTAAAAAAAACTCAACCAAGCTTCTGAAGTGAAGATCATCAGAATATTAATGTTAACAAACCAATGCTCTGGACAACATCAATCAACTTCTGAAGATAAACCATATTCTGATTGAAAATTTACTCTGGTACTTCAAAAAGGTTAATCAGGAAAGTGTTCTTTCATTCTGATTTTATCTTTTTAGGATTATACATCTCAGGGGGAGCTTTGTGCTTCTGTAAGATGTATTCTTCTGTGATTACCTTATACAAAACTGTTCATCAAAATACATGTTTTGTCATCATCAAAATGTGGGAGATTGTTAGATTAAGATTTGGTTCTGCATCTATATCTTGAGTTTTGATGATAACAGTGTTATATTTGTGTCAGAACAGTTTTGGCAATGGTTAGTTATTGTGTAGCTTTAACAGTCAGTTCTGATTCTAAGCATATGACGTGAAATGTCATAAGTTTCAGAACGATGAGTTCCAAATCCTCTTATGCACCATCTATTAGAAGTTCTGAAAGATGTTTAATGTTGCTACTGCAATGATCTTTCTGCTTCTGTGCTGATTCACTCCTGAGAAGCTTCTGAGGAAAAACTATGTTGTTGCTGCAACATTCTCTCAATTCGTGCTTCTAGACGTGACTCTAATTACCAAGCTTATGAAGAATGACAAGCTTCTGAAGTTATGTTACATAGCTGAAGATTATGAAGATCTCAAGCCAGATGATTGAAGTTATCAAGGTTCTGACTGTGGATTTTGAAGACTCTGAAGATTCTGAAGATACTGAAGATCTCAAGCCAGACTACTGACGTTGTCAAGGTTCTGACCAAAGATTCTGAAGTCTCTAAATCCAACTCTATGTTTCTTCATCTCAAGCTTCAACAACTTTCATCTGAAGCGAATGAACTTGAAGATAAGATCAAATGGGGACGTGATCCAATAATACATAGTACAAATCAAATATCCTCTTCATTACCTGATATAATGGGCAAAAGACAATACTATACATCACACATGTTACTAATTTTGTGGGCAAAAGACAATGCGTGATATCACTCCTTTCACCATCCAATAGTGGACAACCGCTCTACGAGTTTTCCCTATTTTTCCCTTCAACGGTCTTCTTATTATGCTATTGATCACACTAAATTACAGCGTGTTTTTGACTCAGATTTCACATGTTTATTAGGACTTTATTATCATTTTGTTTGTATTATGCTCTCTTTTCTCTTGTTTTCATATATTTAGCACTTTCAGACTCTTTTGGAAGAAACGAAGCAAAAAGACCTAAAATTAGGGTTTTTCGGCGAAATTACACACATGGCGGCCGCTATAGCAGAAGCCATGAGTCATCAGCCCTCAACTAGGAGGTAACTGCCATATTCCTATGATCCACCCCATTTACACACATGGCGGGCGCCATGAAGGGATGGTGGGCGCCACCTTTGGAAGTCACGTTCCCACTAAGGGGAAGTTGGAGGGCACCATGGTCTTTGCAAGCTGCTGAAGTCCTCTATAAGTAGTTCGTTCCATTTCGTTTTCTAATCATCCAACTTAGTTTTACAACACTAAGCATATATTTATCATTTGTAATAGCGATAATCCATCACATCGGGGGGTTATCGCACCTTTGTGAGATTGAGTTGGGTCACTTCGAGTTGTTGTCGTCTTTAGCTTCAAGAGTCGGAGGTTTATTTTTGTACCAAAATCGAAGCCTCCATTTGGAGCAGGTTCGTATTTATCGCTTTATTTATTTATTTCCCGCATCGCTTTTATTTTATTTACTTTTTATCTACGCTTTTACTTTATTTATTTTCCGCACTCGCTTTACTTTATTTATTTTCCGCACTCGTTTTACTTTATTTATTTTCCGCACTCGCTTTACTTTATTTATTTTCCGCACACGCTTTACTTTATTTATTTTCTGCATTCGCTTTACTTTATTTATTTCCCGCACTCGCTTTTACTTTATTTATTTTCCGCACTCGCTTTACTTTATTTATTTCCCGCACTCGCTTTAGTTTATTTATTTTCCGCACTCGCTTTACTTTAATTATTTTTCGCGCTCGCTTTAATTTATTTATTTTACGCCTCACATTCTAAAATACACTTTTCATCATGATTAACACCGTTGTGTTTGTTTGTGTTACCATGTCTGGATAAATCTTTTAAAGGTTATAATGTAAGGATCGCGGTTAAAGTAATGTTTCACACATTGAATCTGTAGAAATACTTTAAAGGCTGTTTTGATTTTTAACTTGAGTTTTCTAAAACAAACTTGGTTAGTTTTAATTATTCAAGGAGTGCGAAAGCACCCTGGCTTAGTAACTAGGAATTTTTATCACTTTAAGGAAAAACTATTTTTGAAACTGTTTTCGGACGCGTTGATAGATTTAAAATCAGGAAACTCCTTGGGTAAACTTTCCAAATCAAAATCACTTTTCAACTAAGTTTACGAGTCTCATTTCTTAAAAATAAGTTTACTACTTTAGCGTTCTGTGCACCTTTTATAAGTGTCAATAAAAGGCCTTAATTTAAGGGTAAACTCGGCTCTGAATACGCGAAAGCGACAGTTCTTGTTAAATGGATTCTTTTCAAGAGTAGAAAATATTGCCTCATAAGTAATTCTATTTGGACAATCGAAACATCACTTAACTGACGTTAATTACATTCAACCTGTCTTTACCTGCATTTATTATTTACCGTTATTTTGCAAACCCAGTATCTCTTTTATACCGCCTTAGATAAACACTGTAACAATAGAAATCGATAGATTGACGATTGGTCTTTGTGGGATCGATATTATTTTATATTACTTTGACGTTATTCGTGCACTTGCGAATCAACACGATCAAGTTTTGGCGCCGTTGCCGGGGACCAACTTCGTCAAATTTCGTACCCTGTTTTTACACTGTTTAGACTAAGGCATTATTAGCCTGTAAATGCGAAGAACCCGTAGCACCGGAAATTTAGTAGATCCTTTAGCGGAACCCGAACGTTATACTCGTACATGCCTCTTACTCAACCGAATTAAGAAAGCTATGGTCGTGAATCGCAATAGGAGACCTCTTAAGGAATTTGCCCAACCCTCTGACGAGGAACCTAGTTCGAGTATAGTGAACCCCCTAATTCCTGCTAACATTTTCGAACTAAAACCCTCTTTGTTGCAATTAGTGCAACAAAACCAATATGCGGGTCTCGCTACTGAAAACCCGAATCAACACTTAAAAGTTTTTATCCAACTAGCCGACACCTTTAAATCTAACGGTGCTTCATCCGATGCGATCCGTTTAAGATTATTTCCTTTCTCCCCCAGGGATAGAGCATGTTCATGGCTAGATTCACTTCCATTTAATTCAATAACTACCTGGGAAGACCTTATGAGAGTATTCCTTGCTAGATATTTCCCCCTAGTAAGACTGTTGTTCTTCGAAACCAAATAACTAGATTTGCTCAAAACCAAGGAGAATCGCTTTTCGAAGCTTAGGAGAGATATAAAGAGCTATTAAGAGTTTTTCCACACCATGGCCTAGAACAATGGTTGATCGTTCATACCTTCTACAATGGACTCCATTATAACACCAAGTTGAGCATCGACGCTGCCGCAGGTGGACTCAATTATTACCAATGGGGAACTGAACGAGCATCAATAGAGAAAAAGGAGACCCAAGGTGGAATACATAAGGTAAGCTCTCTAGACATGATGCAGGCGAAAATGGACGCTTTAGCCCTTAGGATCGAACATATATCTACAAACACTAACACCGTAGCAGTAGTCTACACAGAGTGCAAACTCTGTGGATCTAAAGGACACGAATCGGCGGAGTGTAACCTTTTGAACAAACTGAATACTGACCAAGTGAATTACGCCCAAGGTAACCCATTTTCAAACACTTACAACCCTGGATGGAAGAATCATCCGAATTTTTCCTATAAAAACCAGAACCCTATCCAAAATCATGCACCTCAAAGACCGCAAGGTTATCAAGCCCAAAAACCAAACCAACCTATGCAAGTTGTGCCCCAGAAGTCTAACCTTGAGAAGATCACAGAGAGCTTTATATCGGGCCAGACCCAGCAAAATAAAGAATTCCTAAACCAGAACATTCACGTAAACGAACTTATAACGCAATTAGGAACCAAAGTTGATCAGATAACCACTCACAACAAGATGCTTGAAACCCAGATCTCACAGGTAGCACAAAACTAAGCCCCACAAACTACACCTGAAGGCCAATTTCCTGGAAAACCTCAACGAAACCCTCGAGGGCAAGCTAACGCTATCTCATTATGAAGTGGGACCGCTTACGAAGGGCCTCAGAACCCAGCAATGAGGGAGTCCAAAACTTCTAAAGAAAATATGCCTACCAACCAAGAAGAGGAACCAGAGGAATTCGAGAAACAAACCAACCAAGAAGGTGAAGCCAAGGATAAAACTTACAAACCATCACCCCCGTACAAACCACCAATCCTATATCCACAAAGACTTAAATAAACCAAAATCAATAACCAATACCAAAAATTTATAAAAGTGATAGAAAAGCTTCATGTAGAGATTCCTTTCACCGAAGCTATCACCCAAATTCCGTCTTACGCCAAATTTCTCAAAGACATCTTAACCAACAAGCGTAGGCTCGACGATCCAAGACCCTTGGAATGCAATTTTATTTCCTAGGATAAACTTGCTAAGAAGGATAAAGACCCTGGTAGTTTTTCTATACCTTGCATTTTAGGGAGTCATGTGATCGACAAAGCTTTCCTAGAATTAGGTGCTAGTGTGAGTTTAATGCCCTTAGCTGTATGTAAAAGGTTAAACTTAGGAGAATTGCAACCAACTAAGATGTCCCTTCAATTAGCCGATAGGTCTGTTAAGTATCCTGTAGGCATTTTAGAAGACATCCCAGTTAGGATCGGTCAACTTTATATCCCAACAGACTTTATGGTCATGGATATCAAAGAAGACGAAGATATCCCTATTCTTTTAGGTAGACCATTCTTATCAACAGTCGGAGATATAATAGATGTCAAAAGAGGGAAATTAACCTTCGAAGTTGGGGATGAAAAGACCGAGTTCATTCTTTTGAAATTCCTGATGGCACCAATTCTAGGAGACACATGTTATGCGATCGATATCATAGATGAATGCATAAGAGAATTCGATCAAGAAGAACCTAAGATCGAACCATTTTCAAACCCGAATGAAAAGGATGACGAGTTAGAGGAAACAGAACCTCACACTAACAAATGTTTGGATCTTACTCTAGACCCTTCACCTAATTCTCAAAAACCAGCCCAAGAACTTAAGGAACTACCCAAGAACCTAAGATATGAGTTCTTGGATGAAGAAATGAACCGCCCAGTAATAGTTAGTGCCACCTTAAACCAAGTAGAGACAAATCGACTCTTGAACGTTTTAAGAAGATACCCCTCTACCTTAGGGTACAACATCTTTAATCTAAAAGGTATAAGCCCATCTGTGTGTATGCACAGGATCTCACTAGAGGAGGATTTGAAACCTTCCAGGGAACATCAGAGAAGAATCAACCCTGTAATGAGCGAGGTAGTAAAGAAGGAAGTCCTTAAACTACTGGAAGCTGGTATAATCTATCAAATTTATAATAGTAAGTGGGTAAGTCCTGTACATGTGGTACCCAAGAAGGGAGGCATCACAATTGTGCAAAATGAGAAGGGAGAGCATGTCGCTAAACGCATAGAAGGCAGATGGCGTATGTGCATAGATTATAGGAAGCTCAATAAGGCAACTAGGAAAGACCATTTCCCCCTTCCATTCATAGATCAAATGCTTGAGCGTCTTTCCAAACACTCTTACTTTTGTTATCTTGATGGATATTCTGGAATTTTCCAAATACCCATACACCCCGAGGACCAAGGGAAAACAACCTTTACCTGTCCTCACGGAACGTTTGCTTACAGACGAATGCCGTTTGGACTCTGTAATGCGCCAGCTACTCTCCAACGTTGTATGATGTCAATCTTCGCAAATTATCTCAACGGAATCATGGAAGTATTCATGGACGACTTCTCGGTTTGTGGATTAGACTTTGAAAACTGCCTTATTAACCTTGAGAAAATCCTAGAGAGATGCGTAGAAGTTAACCTTGTGTTAAACTGGGAGAAATGCCACTTTATGGTTAAAGAAGGCATAGTGTTAGGACATATAATATCTGAAAGAGGCATTGAGGTCGATAAAGCAAAAATAGAAGTTATAGAAAACCTTAAACCTCCTAAGACAGTTAGAGAAGTTCGTAGTTTCCTTGGACACGCTGGTTTCTACCGACGCTTCATAAAAGACTTCTCTAAAATAACGAAGCCCCTGACCGGCCTTCTGATGAAAGACATCAAATTCATTTTCGATGAAAAATGCATCGAAGCCTTTAACCATTTAAAACAAGCATTAATTTCAGCACCCATTCTACAAACCCCATATTGGACTAAACCCTTCGAAATAATGTGTGATGCTAGCGATTTCGCTATAGGAGCTATTTTAGGGCAAAGAAAAGATAAGAAACTACATGTAATATATTACGCTAGTAGAACCCTAGATGCCGCTCAATTAAATTATACAACAACAGAGAAGGAACTCCTAGTTGTAGTTTTCGCAATCGATAAATTTAGGTCTTATCTTGTAGGATCTAAGATTATAGTCTATACAGACCATGCAGTTATCCGTTACCTTCTGAGCAAAAAGGATGCAAAACCTAGATTACTCAGGTGGATCCTTTTGCTACAAGAATTCGACTTAGACATTAGAGACAAAAAAGGAACAGAAAACGTAGTTGCTGACCATCTTTCCAGATTAGAGCATTTAAAGCCATATAATTTACCTATAAATGATGACTTCACCTATGACAGACTGGTAGCTAAGATAAATACCGCTCCCCTTGAACCTGATAGAGACAACCTTGGGACAATTTCAGAAATTAGCAGAGTACCATGGTACGCTGATTTTGTGAACTATCTAGCCGCTGATATCATACCACCTGACCTCAACTATCAACAGAAGAAGAAGTTATTTAAAGATATAAGACACTTTTATTGGGACAAATCACTCCTTTTCAAAAGAGGAACTGATAACATATTTCGACGTTGCGTCCCGGAAGAAGAAGTCAGGAACATCATAGATCATTGTCATTCTTCACCCTATGGTGGACATTCAAGCACATCCAAGACATACGCTAAGATACTTCAAGCTGGTCTTTATTGGCCGACATTATGGCGTGACGTCCATGCTGTAAAGACAAAGAGTCAGACAACATACGATCGCAAGTTTCGATGATGACAAATGACCATCATGCACGTCTACAAACAAATGCAACACATTACCCATCATGTCCTTTTCTACGTTTGTCTAAATCTATTATAGTGATTAAAAACATATGTGGACAAAGTGTAATCATGACGAAATGCATGAAAATCACAAAACACAGTTTTATGCAGATTTGAAGGTCTTGAGTCGACCATAGGGGTCAGCTCAAAGCTCACGGGTCAGCGCAAAGCTCAGCAAAACTGAAGATTGGTCAGCGCATGCTTCTTTGCGTCGACCATAAGGGTCGGCGCATAACTCACGGGTTAGCGCAAAAATCCCTTGAGTCGACCAGAGGTCAGCGCATAGCATAATGATGCTATCCTGGGTCAGCGCATGGAACCATGGGTCGACCATAGGGGTCGGCGCATCACTCACGGCTCAGCGCACGCCGACCTATGGTCGACCGCTCGTGCGTAAACTCAGTTTTCTGAGTTATTTCCACTGTTTGAAATTCTGTTATTTTTGATTGGTTTTGTCAGTTACTATATATAGAAGTCAAAACACTCTTATTAACCAACATTTGCTAATTTGAGTTCAAGTGTTCAAGGAAACAAGAAAGAGTGAAAAAGGTGTCTAAGACTCATCATCTTCATCTTCAACATTTCACAACACATCATCTGCAAACAATTACTTTTGATGTGGTTCGTGATCGATTTAAGGTGATAAGGTTCGAAGCTGTGATCGAAGAATCCAGTTCGGGTTGAAGCTTGTGGCAGGTTCTTTCTTGAATAAAACCGTTAGGGTTTTGTCCTCCAATACGGGTTTGTGTTTGGGGGTTTTTGGACGAATCGTTCATCAATATTCAGCCGAGCGAAGGTGATTGAGAAGAGGAAGTCTTCGTCAGTCTAGTAGCGGATTCGGTGGCATTGAAGTGAAGGATTCGGGTTCGACTCGTTGTGTTTGAGATCAGCCGAGCCGAGGGTTTGAAGAACGGAAGATTCTTCAACAAAGGGGATGGAATCGGAGGTCTAGCAACAACGATCGAAGGTCTTGATTCGTCTTGAATCAAGGAGCAAGGATAGGAAGCATCATTCAACACATTGGAAGTTCTGTTGTTTACATGCTTTGCAATCCTTGTATAAACGATTAAATTTCACAGGTGATATCTAATTAATCATCTCAATTCTAATTTTAGAATTGAGGGCAGACGTACCCCGAAGCGAGGACGGCGGGGGAACTGCCTCATCAAATCTCTGTCTTGTTTAATTTTCTGCATAAGTGCTTTTCAGCTTAAAAATTAAGTGATTTTAGTTTAAGCAATTTTCACAAACGTTGATATAAGTTGAGTAAGAAACTAAAACTGCTGTTTGAATACAAAGTACAATAGTATATTGTACTAGATAAATTTGAATTCCTTACTCAACTCAAATATCTCTTGGAGTGTATGCACACCAAGTGTTTGTGAATTTGCATAAGCCAAAGTTGTCTTAAGTTTGCACTCAGTTTAATTTGGTATTTTGGATCATTGGAACTAGGCTTGCTAGTTAGTGAAATATATCAATTGAGTGTGCAAATAGTGTAGTGATTAGTATTTCATTTTATCTCTAATCCATTAGCTTAACGCATATCCGGTTTTCCAATAACGGTTCGTTTTAGACTAAAATTTTCCTCGGCCGCTTCCGCATTCAAAACAAATTTTCAAAACCAATTTTCTCTCAAATTGGTAGCGCCGACTCAAGTTTTTAATTGGGATCTATTCAATCCCCCCTTCTAGATCCATGCCATAGTCTAACAAGTGGTATCAGGAGCTCCGGTTCACTCCGTGCTTCAAAATACAACTTTGATAGAAAATGGCTAACGAACCTAAAGGGGCTTATAATAGAGCTCCCATTTTCAATGGTGAAAATTATAGTTATTGGAAAGACTGTATGCGGGTGCACATAAATTCCATAGATAGAAAAATATGGAATGTTATTCTCAATGGTCCAATTCAAATAACCATGACCAATGAGAACAACGAAGTGGTGCCTAAGCCCGAAGCACAATGGACCGATGATGATGAAAAGAAATACAATTATGATTGGAAAGCCAAAAATATCCTAATCTCCTCATTAGGCGTAGATGAATACTATCGTGTATCCCATTGTCCTACTGCTAAGGCTATGTGGGATTCACTACAAATTGCCCATGAGGGGACGAATGATGTTAAATTGGCTAGAATCAATACACTAACACAAGAGTTTGATCTCTTCTTCATGGAGCAAGGGGAAACCATTGTTGACATGCAAAAGAGATTCACTCATCTCATCAATCGATTACATTCACTTGGTAGGCCTGTTTTCAATGATATTGCTACTAATAAGATCTTAAGATGTCTTAACAGGGAATGGCAGCCGAAAGTGACCGCCATCAAAGAGGCAAATGATCTTACCACATTGGACTTGACAACATTGTTCGGTAAACTACAAGAGCACGAACAAGTTCTCTTAAGCCTGGAACAACACGAAAAGAAAGATAAGAAAGACAAAGCAAAGGTGAGTGAAAAGAAATCAATAGCTCTAAAGACTTCCTCCTCAAAGTCTCAAGCAAAAGAGCAAAGTGATTATTCATCGAGTGACGAAGAAGAAGAGGACAAGAGTGAAGATATGGGGTTGTTCGTCAAACGCTATAACCGTTACGTGAGAAAGAACGGCATCCAACATTCCGAGAAGAACTTGGTAAACTTTCGGAAGCAATCTAGGTTCTCTAAAAATGATGACTCAAAAGGAAAAACAACTAGAGGGTCGTGCTATAAGTGTGGAAAGCCGGGTCACTACAAACCGGACTGTCCGATGAACAAAAAGACAAAAGAAAAAGATTCATACAAATCACACAAGAAACCATCAAAGCCAAGGAGAGCATACATAGCTTGGGAAAGCGATAGCGACTCCTCTGATGATGAAAGTTCTAGTGATGAAGATGAAAATGCAAATCTATGTCTCTCTGCTCATCAAAAGAACAAAAAGAAACAGGTACGACATGCTAAATATGAAAAATCCTCTAGTATGTCTCATCATGAATTGCAAACTGCTTTTGATACTTTACACTATGAAGCGAAAGAGGCCTTTAAAAGGCTTGCCTCAAATAAGAATTTTTTTTCACATTTGGAACATAAAATTCAACAACCCGAAAGGAAACTTGAGGCACTTAAAGCTTCTATAGTGGAAAGCATAAAAACAAGTTATGAGGACCTTAAAAGTAGAATGATGAACTTTGGGTGTGATACTTGTTACATTTGGCAAGGTGAAGTAAGAAACCTAAAAGCCAAACTTGACAAGGCTCTTGAGCCCAAGATTACTTTTGCTATCGACAAATCAAATTTTCGAAAAAGTATGGTTAATCCATATCAAAAATATAAATATGTTATAAAAGATGAAGATAGCAAAAGCAATCCAAATGCAATTTTCTCTTGTCTCTATTGTTGCAAGAAAGGCCATTCCATTGCTAAATGTAGATTTAGGAGGTTTTTAGTTCCTAAAGGCATTTATCAATGGATGCCCAAATGCAACCATTTCGTTCCTCACCACTCAGAACCCAATAAGCAATTGGGTACCTTCTCTTGTTAATTATCTTGTCACAGGTACAATGCCTCGAGACTACCGAGAGAAGATGGGTTCTCGACAGTGGATGCTCAAGGCACATGTCAGGTGACATATCTCTCTTCATTGACTTTGTGGCTAAGAAGAAGGGATATGTAACTTATGGTGACAACAACCGTGGAGCAATACTTGGTAAAGGTAGTGTAGGTAATCCCTCCTCTACTACTATTTCTGATGTTTTGCTTGTCGAAGGTCTTAAACACAATCTACTTAGCATCAGTCAATTATGTGACAAAGGATACAATGTATCGTTTTCAAAAGATTGTTGCAAAATTGTACATAATGATGATAAGAAGAGTATGTTTAATGGTCTTCGTGTGAACAATGTCTATATGCTTGACTTAAATGAAGTATCGTTAACAAGTGACAAATGCCTTGTAACAATGAGTGAAGATTCATGGTTATGGCATAGGCGTTTAGCACATGTTAACTTTGACTTACTCAACAAAGTAGTCTCAAAAGATCTAGTCCTAGGTCTCCCCAAAATTAAGTTCACCAAGGATCACCTTTGTGATGCTTGTCAAAAGGGGAAGCAAACGAGGATCTCTTTTAAATCCAAAAATATCGTTTCAACAACGAGACCTCTCGAGCTTCTCCATATGGATTTATTTGGGCCATCTAGGATTAAAAGTCTAGGAGGAAACTATTACGGTTTCGTAAGAGTGGATGACTTTTCTCGATTTTGTTGGACTATTTTCTTAGTAAGTAAGAGCGACACATTCGCCGCCTTTGAACGATTTGCTAAGCTTTCCCAAAATAAACTAAATACAAACATTGTTGCAATTAGAAGTGATCATGGAGGTGAGTTTGAAAATCACTTATTTGAAGAATATTGCGGTAACCATGGTATTGATCATAACTTCTCCGCTCCACGTACTCCTCAACAAAATGGGGTTGTGGAGCGTAAAAATCGAATTTTGGAAGAATTGGGAAGAACAATGATCATTGAAAGTGGCTTACCGAAATACTTTTGGGCTGACGCCATCAATACGGCTTGTTACGTTCTGAATAGGGTGCTCATTCGCCCCATTCTAAACAAAACACCGTATGAACTTTTAAAAGGGCGAAAGCCAAATGTTTCTCACTTACATGTCTTTGGTTGCAAATGTTTTGTATTGAACAATGGAAAAGAAAACTTAGGGAAATTCGATTCCAAGGCCGACGAAGGTATCTTCCTCGGATACTCTCAATCTAGCAAAGCATATAGAATATACAACAAACGATTACTTACTGTAGAAGAGTCTGTACATGTCACTTTTGATGAATCCAATCCGAGAAACGTCGGAAAGGGTAGTGTTTTTCATGGTGCAGGTACATCTACCAAAGACATACTCAAAGGTGGCGAGCCGGGGATTGATCAACCCGACATAGTCAAAATTGAGGAGGACAAAGATGTACACCATGAGGAAACCGAGGTAGTTCATCCGCCTTCAAACGATGATCTCCCTTAAGCTTGGAAGTCTTCCAAAGACCATCCAATCGACAACATTCTCGGGGACATCTCAAAGGGTGTAACAACTCGATCTAAGCTAAGTAATTTATGTTATCACTTCGCTTTCGTTTCGCAGATGGAACCTAAAAACCCTAAAGAAGCCCTACTCGATGAACACTGGTTTTTATCAATGCAGGAGGAACTTAATCAGTTCACCAGAAATGAGGTTTGGGACCTTGTCCCTCCTCCGCGAGATCATCGAGTAATCGGCACCCGATGGGTGTTTAGGAACAAGCTGGACGAAAACGGGGTAATAACCCGTAATAAGGCGCGTTTAGTCGCGCAAGGGTATAACCAAGAGGAAGGCATCGACTATGAGGAAACTTATACGCCGGTTGCCCGACTCGAGGCTATACGCCTTCTCCTTGCTTTCGCTTGTGCGAAAGACTTTAAGCTATTCCAAATGGATGTCAAGAGTGCGTTCCTTAACGGTCACATAAATGAAGAGGTTTATGTCGCACAACCTCCGGTTTTCAAATCCCATGAGTATCCTGATCATGTTTATAAACTAAAAGAGCTTTGTATGGCCTCAAACAAGCTCCTAGAGCTTGGTATGAGAGACTAAGCAAATTCTTACTCGATCAAAAATACTCAAGAGGAAAGGTTGACACAACCCTCTTCATTAAACGTCAAGGAAAGCACTTGATATTAGTGCAAATTTATGTAGATGATATCATATTTGGATCTACTAACATGAATCTTGTGAGAGAGTTTTCTGACCTTATGCAGGGCGAATTCGAGATGAGTATGATGGAGGAGCTCACATACTTTCTCGGTCTGCAAATTAAACAGCTCAAAGAAGGAACTTTCGTGAGCCAGACAAAGTACTGTTTGGACCTTATCAAGAGATTTGACATGGCAAAAGCTAAGGCCATAGACACCCCCATGCCTACGTGTACCAACTTGAACAAAGATGAAGACGGTAAGGAAGTAGATGTAAAACGGTATAGAGGTATGATTGGTTCACTCCTTTATCTTACTGCTTCTCGTCCCGATATTATGTTTAGCGTATGCATGTGTGCAAGATTTCAATCATGTCCCAAGGAATCCCATTTAAAAGCTGTCAAACGAATACTTCGATACCTATCCGGTACTCCGAAGTATGGACTGTGGTATTCCAAAGGTAATGATTGTTCTTTGGTAGGTTTTTCCGATTTCGACTTTGCCGGTTGCAAATCGGATAGGAAGAGCACCAGTGGCACGTGTCACCTATTTTCAAACTCTTTGGTCAGTTGGCATAGCAAGAAACAGGTTTCTGTTGCTTTGTCAACCGCCAAAGCGGAATACGTTGCCGCCGGTAGTTGTTGTGCCCAAATCCTATGGATTAAGCAACAACTATTGGATTTTAACCTCAAACTTGAACGGATTCCCATTTTTTGTGACAATACAAGTGCCATTAACCTAACCAAGAATCCTGTGCTACATTCTCGCACCAAACATATCGAAATACGACACCACTTTCTTCGGGATCATGTAGAGAAAGGTGACATTGTGTTTGAACATGTCAATACTGAAAATCAACTAGCGGACATTTTCACAAAGCCGCTAGCCACTGAACCTTTCTTTCATATCCGCCGAGAACTTGGCATTCTCGATATTTCGGAACGGGCACTATAATCTGCTGTTTTACCTTATTCCATATAAGACTTTAATCTTGTACTTCTAACAAATCTATGTTGTTGTAAGCACAAGTCTACCGTTCACTAAGTCACTCCGGCATTGAGGTGATACTGTTCCTCTCTTCTCTCTCTGCAAAATCTCATGGCTACAATAGTTATATCTCATAATGATGTTGTTTATATATATATATATAATATATATATATATATATATATATATATATATATATATATATATATATATATATATATATATATATATATATATATATATATTATATTATATATATATATATATATATGATCTCTCTCTTTGGATGTTTATTGCTGTATGCAGTGTTAATTATGCATCAAACCTGTCATTGCATGTGGCAAATAGTGAAAAATTGAAATTTGGACTGTATGAGTCGACCGCAGCAGGGCTATGGTCGACGCACGCTTAAATAATTTCTGCATTTTCTCAAAAACCAAACAGTATGTGTCGACGCATACAGGGCTATGGTCGACGCATCGCTCGAAAATTTCGTTTTTCTGCAGAAAAATTTAAATCGTTTTTCATGCATTCCCATTCAAAAATCATCATTAAGTGTGCATTTACATTCCATCACCTTTCAAACTACCCACTACTTTGTAACTTGCATCTACCTAGTGGCTATTGCTCCTTGATCTTCCATCTTCCCAAAACCCTAACCTTTCCACTATAAATTGGGAGAAACCTCTATCTAGCAGAATCACTCTCAAAACCCCTCTTAAACCTTCTCTCTATACCCAAACACTCAGTTTCAAACTTGCTCAAATGGATTCCGCATCACGCAGACCTTCCGGCAAGAGATCCCGAGAATCATCCGCCGCATCTCTCCCCATATCTGCTGTATCACTCGTTCCACCCGCCCGCGTCGAAGTCTTCAACAGAGATATCAGCAAAAGAGGCGTTGTGCAACAACATGCGTTCTACAAACTTACCGCTGAACGCATGCACCTTCCTGAAGTCCTGGCTCTGCTGCAGCATCAGGGCTTTATCAACTTCTTGGAATGTAATACTAAATACAGTGAAGACCTTGTTCGAGTGTTCTATGCCGGCCTTCATGACAACTTTCGCGGGCACAAGTTTCACTCTAGAATTGGTCCGACAAAGGTACCGCTTAAATCAAATATCTGGAACCAATATTTTGATATGTCTATTGATGATGCTGGAAACCCTCTACCTGAGGTAACTGACTCTCACCACATAGATGGCTATGAGTTTAAGAGTGCATTGAATAACATGCTGAGACGACCCTATCCTGATCAGTTTGTGAACAGTGACGCGTTCCCACGAACTGTCACTGCCGGCAAGCTGAAAGCCGGAGAAAGGATTCTTTAGTGGGTTGTCTCACGAATCCTGCGACCAAAGAAGGGCGGACTCTCCAGAGTCGAACCGGCCGAGGTTCATCTGATTTACATTCTGAAAAATAAGATGAAAATCAACTGGCCGTACTACATTGCCAGCAGAATGTTTGGGCTACGTGACTCCGGACGAGGAACGGCTCTTGCCTACGGATCCTTCATTCAAGAGGTCCTGACTGCAGCCAACGTTAATCATCCGTCTTTCCCGTACACTTCCATCTCATCTGACAAAGAGTTCAGCATAAAAACTATGTCTATGATGGGATATCTTTGGTGCAATGAGCGGAGAATGTATAAGTTTATTCGAAGAGCAAATGTTCCTGCAGATGATGACAGTGATGAAAGCGAATAACAAGAAGATGAAGAAGAAAATGAAGAAGAAGAAGCCAGGCACGATTTTGATCACAATGGTGGAGATGATAGTCCTCCACCCGTTGACACTCATGACTACTCCGGCTCGGCTTGGGTTCAGCAGTCGCATATAAATGAAGAAGATGTTCCACGCTGGGGTGGCTGGGGAGAATGGCAACATAAGGGTTGGTCAACTCAACGTCAATTTTACCAGCCGTATCACCAAGATGAGGAAGAATCTCCTCCGTCCCCTCCACAGCAAGCAAATTCTTCAGAACTGTTGGATATGATGCGCAATATGCAGATCGCTCAACAGTCCTTCATGCAAGCTCAAGATGAGCGCTATGCTCATATCAACGAGCAAATTCAAGCCCAAAATGAGCATCTCGACTCCTTCTCTACAAGCATGAATGACCGGTTTGCAACCTTTTCGGCTTCATTTGAACTTCAAGAAAAGTCAATCGACGAGAGTCTCAAGCATCTGAACGGTGTCACCGAATACCTATCATCTCTGGCTGACCCTTACAAAAACCCGGGCATTTGTTATCATCCAGGACACCGCCACTAGGACATAGACATTTACATGCATTTTGTAGTTTGATTGTTATTTTGAATGTATTTCTATGTTTTACTTATTCTTAATCAATGACTATTGCTCAGAAATGACATTGGTGTGTTATTATTATCTGTTTATGTTCTTTCCTGTGAAATTTCCTTGTTATCTTGAATAATCACTCTGTGTCTCTTTTTGATGTTGTTAAAGGGGGAGAAAAGTGCACAAAGCAGGCAGACAAAAATGCCCACAACTAACAGTCGTTTTCTACAGATAGCCTTAGATTACAAAAGAAAGGGGGAGTGTGCAAAATGTGTCAATACTGCATGCTGTTTGTCACGTTGATTTATACAGGTTGTCATCATCAAAAAGGGGGAGTATGTAAAGACAAAGAGTCAGACAACATACGATCGCAAGTTTCGATGATGACAAATGACCATCATGCACGTCTACAAACAAATGCAACACATTACCCATCATATCCTTTTCTGCGTTTGTCTAAATCTATTATAATGATTAAAACATATGTGGACAAAGTGTGATCATGACGAAATGCATGAAAATCACAAAACACAGTTTTATGCAGATTTGAAGGTCTTGAGTCGACCATAGGGGTCAGCTCAAAGCTCACGGGTCAGCGCAAAGCTCAGCTAAACTGAAGATTGGTCAGCACATGCTTCTTTGCGTCGACCATAAGGGTCGGCGCATAACTCACGGGTTAGCGCAAAAATCCCTTGAGTCGACTAGAGGTCAGCGCATAGCATAATGATGCTATCCTGGGTCAGCGCATGGAACCATGGGTCGACCATAGGGGTCGGCGCATCACTCACGGCTCAGCGCACGCCGACCTATGGTCGACCGCTCGTGCGTAAACTCAGTTTTCTGAGTTATTTCCACTGTTTGAAATTCTGTTATTTTTGATTGGTTTTGTCAGTTACTATATATAGAAGTCAAAACACTCTTATTAACCAACATTTGCTAATTTGAGTTCAAGTGTTCAAGGAAACAAGAAAGAGTGAAAAAGGTGTCCAAGACTCATCATCTTCATCTTCAACATTTCACAACACATCATCTGCAAACAATTACTTTTGATGTGGTTCGTGATTGATTAAAGGTGATAAGGTTCGAAGCTGTGATCGAAGAATCCAGTTCGGGTTGAAGCTTGTGGCAGGTTCTTTCTTGAATAAAACCGTTAGGGTTTTGTCCTCCAATACGGGTTTGTGTTTGGGGGTTTTTGGACGAATCGTTCATCAATATTCAGCCGAGCGAAGGTGATTGAGAAGAGGAAGTCTTCATCAGTCTAGTAGCGGATTCGGTGGCATTGAAGTGAAGGATTCGGG